>NW_026782055.1:1192500-1202500 GCF_031769215.1 Ylistrum balloti
GTCAATCTAAATTCTTTCCTGGAACAAGCTCTTAAACCTATCAAACCTTTCGCGAGATAAACGGAAGGGGAGGTTTGCAAGGACAACTCTAGAGAGAATATGTATAGTGGCGGCCAAAATATGTTGCAAAGTAAAGTTGGGAAAGATGAATGGAACTACTTAGTTTACAACATTTAGTTGCCTTTGCACATATACAAGTCTGAAGTTTAGTAAGTGTTATCTTTATAACTTATTGATTACTTTTTTCTCTAAGTAGATAATGCAAGCTGTATGTATTTTAAACAAGGAATCGCACCATGGCTCTCGATTTTGTCAACAATGTAAAATGTTAATGGTATGATGAAAGATATAGAATCTAGAACCAAAAACAAGTAACCTGCTTACTTACGTTAGCTTGTGATAATGATAATTCAATACGTATTTCTATAATAATACGAATTTACAATAACCGACCTAAGTACATTAGGACTTAATTAAATGACCTGACCACTTGGGATAAGCTCCAATTAAAGTCTTCTGCTGGGAGACTATCGGCCATTTGTCGGGTTCGTATGGAAAAGCTTCTAAAATTTTACTTTTGAAAACACCAGAAAGTTATCGGCTACTTTTTCTGTACGTAACAGCCACAAACAACAATATCTACAGGTTTAATGACTATGTACTGTGGAGCAAACAGTCGATAACATAATGATGCCGTAGCTGTATAGTCTTAAACAAGGAACCGTCCGACAGTTCTCGATCTGGCGCGAGGAAAGATGCAACTCTAACACGAAGTCAATTCTTCGGAAGGGATTTTAACATTATTTGCACCAATGAATTATGTATCAGTATCCCACATCGATAGATATCTCGTTTTTAATCTAAAACATATATTTCATGCATTATATTAATTAACTACCACAGTCATCACGTATAATGAATCTATACTTGTGGTGAAAGTTTACATCCTGTTTGACTTAGTCATCATTCGAAGTGTACATTATTTGGCCTTTGTTTACATCGGCGTTTACTTGTTTGACATTTTGATCACAAATTTTGTTCCTTATAGTAGTCAATTGTTACTGTATTTGTGTCACACATTAGTGGACTAATATATATATTCAGTATTTTATGTTCTGTGTTTCATGTTCTATGTTCACTCGCTGGACATTTTGTCTAAATTAGTAACTTATCTTTGCAATTTAACAAGGTGTGACACTACTACTGGTAGTTTACATAATCGAGGTATTTGTTATCTTTGCTACTTCGACTTGTTTACTACAACCGATGTCTTAAAATATTTATATGCCGTTGTACCATTTTGAAAATTTGAATTCTTTGAGGATTTGATTACATTATATTACTATGGTACATGTGTGGCTATGTTTTCTTTACAGTAGTCATTGATTACTATTTCGTAGAAGGCATTTCAAGACAGTCTCAGTTTTATTTTGCCCTTTTCAGTGTTGGTTTTGATTAGCATTTTTTAAAATATTTTTATTTGCTACCTTTTGGATATACCACGCCACATTGTATAGCTGGATGCTTTTGATAGTTAGCTACATAGTTTTTTGAGCTGACCTTCCCATCCCTGACCATGGCTGATATGACAGAAGAAGAGGTTAAGAAGCTCCTAAGTCATATGAAGACTATGAAGCTGAAGCCTAAAGTTGATACCCTTGAAGACTTTCAGGCATGGATAACGGGCACCGCAACAGCACAGCAAGAAGGGTTAGAGGACCCCAAGCCACTTCCTATTACATACTCTACTAGAACGATGCAACATTTTCCGAAGATCTCGCCATTCTCTGGAGACAGTAAAAAGGTAAAGGATGTTCCTTCTGACGTCTGGCGCAGTGAGGTCCAGTGTATTATTAAGGAGGGACACCCATCTGCAACCATTTCACAAACTATTAGAAGTTCCCTTAGAGGAAATGCCTTGCGAGTCCGTTCACACCTCGACCCCTCAGCATCTGTCAAGGATATACTAGAGAAGATGTCCAGCAAGCAGAGATGTTGCTAGCCCAATTCTACAGCGCCAGACAACAGACAGATGAGGATGTGGCTGCCTGGAGTTGCCGCCTGGAGGACCTTTTGGCTAAGGCCGTGGAGAGTGGACAGGTCCAGAAATTGAACGTCAACTCCATGCTTTGCACTATGTTCTGGTGTGGTCTGAAGCCTGCCCTCAAGGATGCCTCGGGCTATCTCCACGAGAATCTTCGTGATTTTGATGAGCTGAGGATTGCTATGAGACGAATAGAGGAAGACTGGACGAGCAGGAAAGCTGACAAAGGAGGGAAGAAAGAGGCAACCATAGCCAAGGCAGCAGCAGCAGCAACTGAAGTGGATCATACCGGGATGTATGAGCTGAAAGGGATGATACAGCAGCTAGCTACAGAGGTAAAGGAACTTCCGGCAGATAGCCGTGGAAACCAGCAACAGCGAAGCAGTTACAGAAGAGGCCGTGGACAGCATCAGAATCAAGGTAACAAAGATAAGAGTCGTCACCAGCAGTCGCAACACTGTCCTGACGACGCGGGCCAGCAAACAGATGCTGAACCTACCTGTTACAGATGCGGCCAAAAAGGACACATCAAGCTAGGATGTAGGGCTAAGCTACCTGGTGATTTAAACTCCAGCAGGACAGCGTCGAGGGGCAGACACTAGCCATCCAGACAACCAGTCCCAGAAAACCTGTGGAATTGGTAAGAACAGCGAATGAGGCGTCCGTGAAGATCAACGGACTAGTCACCAAAGCTCTGTTGGATACTGGATCCACTATTTCTACCATTTCACAAGAATTTTACGAGAAACACCTTGGTCACATCCCCATACAAGAACTGACGAAGGTACTTCACATTGAGTGTGCAGATGGCCAGCTTCTCCCATATACAGGAATGATAGAAGTACCTATAGAGTTTAGCAGAACTGGGATGAAGACCGATGACAACATCTTACAGAAGGGTTTATTCCTGATTGTTCCTCCTAGTCCGTACAACTCGAAGGTGCCAGTTCTTATAGGAACGAACCTCCTAGGGATACTGATGGGGAGAACCGAACACTGGTATGAAAGGAAGTTCTTGCAAGAGGGAAAACTGACAACCCCAATGTACTTGTCCTTTCGATGTATGTTGCTACGTGAGAGCGAGTTAGCACGACACCATGATCGACTTGCCATAGTAGATCAGCGGAGACAAAGTCTATCACCATCCGTCCCAATAGTGAGGTTACCATCAGAGGACACTTGGAGAAGAAGCTTAGTTTCCCGAAGGTCTGTGCTCTGATACACCCGACTGCAGGATCATCGATACCAGATGACATGGCTATTACACCAGCAGTCATTTCATACAGCCACCAGGATAGGGATGATATTACCATCCATGTCAGCAACATATCTACCCGGACAGCTACCATACAGCCCAGAGCCCTATTATGTGAACTGCAGCTAGTTGGTATTGAGGACAATTCTGAGATGAACAACAGTGAAAAGTCAGGGGATGCCCTTGATAAGATTGAGGTCAACACGGAAAGACTGTCGGAGAAGGAGGTGACGCGTGGCAGAGCGCTACTTGAGCGCTATCGGTCTATTTTTGCGACCAGCGATGTGGACCTTGGACACACAAATGTCATCAAACACCGGATAGACCTCAATGACGACACGCCGTTCAGGCAGAGACATCGTCGCATACCGCCATCGATGTTGGACGAGGTCAGAAGCCACTTACACCAACTTCTAGAAGCAGGCGTGATTCGGCGATCGCGTTCACCGTGGACACAAAATGTCGTGTTGGTAAGGAAGAAGAATGGTGCTCTCCGGCTCTGCGTCGATTATCGCCAACTCAACATGAAAACGGTCAAGGACGTGTATGCCCTCCCAAGGATCGACGAGACACTTGATTCACTAGCAGGCAATAAGTTTTTCTCCGGCCTGGATCTCAAATCCAGGTACCATCAGGTGGAGATCCACGAAGATCATAAAGAACGGACAGCCTTCACGGTCGGACCACTCGGGTTCTACGAATATATGAGGATGCCGTTCGGCCTTGCTAATGCACCCGCCACATATCGGCGACTGATGGAGGAATGTCTCCATGGCCTAGACACGCAGATATGTTTCGTCTATATCGACGACATTATCGTCTTTGCGCCCTGTTTCGAGGAACATTTGTCTCGGTTGGATCAAGTCTTCGAACGCCTCAGGACCTATGGCCTTATGCTTTCTCCAGACAAGTGCTCCTTGTTTAAACTCAAGGTAACTTATGTAGGACACGTGGGGTATTATCGACGTTTTATCAGAAAATTCTCCAGGATTGCAAGACCCCTCACTATTTTGATGCCAGCCCCGAGGAAGTCAAAAGAACAACAGCAAGCGTTCAACAAGTTGAAACAGTGTTTGACCCAGCCACCCATCCTTGGTTATCCAGACTTCAAGAAACCATTCTTCCTACATACAGATGCTTCAGGGTTTGGGCTTGGTGCGGTACTTTATCAGGAGCAGGACGAGATGAAGAGAATAATAGCGTATGCCAGTCGAGGGTTATCAAGGTCAGAGCAGCGGTACGCAGCCCATAAGCTAGAGTTCCCTGCGTTGAAGTGGGCTGTCACAGAGAAATTCAGCGACTACCTCTATGGTCACCAGTTCACCGCTGTTACAGACAACAATCCTTTGACCTACGTGCTTACATCGGCAAAGCTCGATGCGACGTCACAGCGATGGGTAGCAGCGTTAGCAGCCTACGACTTTGATATCATCTACCGTCCTGGCATCAACAACATCGACGCGGACTCAATGTCTAGACTTCCTAACCTTGAAGCAGAAACCGCGAACAACCAGACCATCCCTCACGAAGTAATTCGAGCCCTTGGCTATGCGCTCCAGCCCAATCCGCTTGTAGAGAACGTCACGACATCAGCAAATATCGTGAACGACATCGGCTGGAACCCTGATAGCGATGGGAGCCTGGATGTAGCCAAGGAGCAGAAAAAAGACTCGGATCTTTCGATATGGATCGCTGATGTCGAAGGTGGAACCAAACCTCGGAAGGAAGATGTGCCCAAGTCGCGATTACACAGTATCATGAGGACTAACTTCGACAAGCTATTCATTGAGAATGACCAACTCTACCGGAAGTCCATCGTGGATAGCGAAGAAAGAAAACAACTCGTTCTGCCGAAAATATTGATTCCCACAGCACTGTCCATGGTACATGACAATATGGGACATCTTGGCCGAGATTGAGTCCTGTCCCTACTTCAAGATCGTTTCTTCTGGCCAGGTATGACAAAGGACACCGAGGAATGGATAAAGGTGTGTGGAGCTTGCATTCTCAGGAAAACTTCGACCAAGAGTTGTGCGCCCCTAGTAAACATACCTTCTAGCCAACCGCTGGAGCTTACATGCGTGGATTTCTTATGCTTAGAAACATCACAAGGAGGACACAGCAACATACTCGTCATTACAGACCATTTTACTAAGTATGCCATCGCCGTACCAACTAGATGCTTTCCTCAACAACTTTGTGGTACACTACGGGCTACCCAACCGGATCCACACGAACCGGGGGCCCAACTTCGAGAGCCAGTTTATTAAAGAATTATGCTCCGTGACCGGCATCGCAAAGTCCCACACAACATCGTACCACCCGATGGGATAGGACACTCTTGAATATACCTGGCACATTGGGAAGTGAGCAGAAGAAGAACTGGAAGGCACATCTATCATCCTTGGTCCATGCGTATAACTCCACCCGCCAGGATTCCACTGGACAGTCCCCGTATTATCTTATGTTTGGCAGGAACCCACGTCTTCCGGTGGATCTTGCGTTTGGAATCGATATTGGTTACCAGCACAAGGATTTGACGTCTAATGTCAACAACTTGAGGAATCGACTAAAGCAAGTTTATGAAATTGCCTCTGCTAATGTCTCCAAGACCCAGTCGCGACAGAAAGGACAATATGACAGAAAAGTCCGTGGAGCTGCAGTAAACGTCGGCGATCGTGTATTGGTAAAGATAGTAACATTCGACGGCCGACAAAAGATCTCCAATAAATGGGAAGCCGAACCATGCACTGTGATAGACCAGCCTGATATTAACATTCCGGTATTTGTCGTCAGAAGGGAAAATGGAGAGGGAAGGGACAGAACCCTTCACAGAAACCTCCTTCTCCCGATCAACTTCATCAGCGGATTAGGGGAGAGACCCGCGCCAGTGCCACGCCCAAGGAAGATGCATTTGAGGAAAGTGCAAGATCCGCGTCAATCTAGTTCTTCCTCTAGCGAGGACGAGGACGATGTTTTGGTGGGTAATGGTGTTACCACAGATACCACAGCCGGGACCACCAATTCGACACTCGACGACGACACATGCGAATCTGATTCTGTCGACGATGACAGCGAAACGGAATCAAGACAGAGTCCAGATGATGATGATGAGAGAGAAGCTGATGAGAGCTCCGAGTCGGACGGAAATCGGGACCACTCGAGCGATGACGACAGTGCCACAGTTGGAGAAGATGCCATTGAAGGATCTCAAGCTGTGCCGCCACGCCCACAACGACGAAGAGAACCGCCTAAGTGGATAAAGTCTGGTGATTTCGTCTTCTCGCAACAGTCAACTGAACCAGAATGGATAACCAGAGCCCGCTACCTTGAGAGACTATACCAGTCAGACATATTCAGTGTAGGGATGCGGAAGTGTCCAGTACTTTGCTCAGTATCGTTTCTGGAATCTCAAATACTTAGTTTTCTTACATTATTATCGATCAGATACCAGTTTTGTGATATTATTTTATTTGAACGTCATTTTCCTGTTTCATTGTATCAGTATTTTTTTGTTTTTTTGTTCGATAGGTCATATAGCTTTTCACTGATACTAATATTTAATGTCGGGACGACATTTTTCAAACAGGGGGAGTATGTAGAAGGATCGACTGTTCGTCATATATTGTAAATTGCTTTGTCTTCCTAATTGTTCGTTCGTATTTATTAGTTTCCGTTTATACTGTATGTCATCTTGGAGTATAGTCTAGTATCGTCTACTAGTATCGTATCGTGTGGTCAGTGGTCAGTTTAGTCTTTGTCTTACGTCATAGTCGTATGTCTTATTTCATTGGCTCGTCGATTTCGCGGTAGTTTTTATGTTCCGGTCATTGTTTCATTGTGTGACCGGCCAGCAAAGGACGAACATCACTTGCCCTACCATACATAGTGGTCGCAAACTGTTAAAAAAAATTGACAAGGTACCTACAAACTCTGTGCCATACACAGAGTTCGTCTTGTAAGTACATCTGTCTAATGGAATAAACGGACCGAATGGTCCACCTGAACTTAAACAGGCGTCATGTGATATTTATGCATGGAAAGCTGACCCTGTTACAGACTTAATATATATCATCACTTTACCTCATTAGACGTCACAAAATTGGACTGTTCGTCCCACGCGCACACCCGCCGATATGACACTTTTTCAGGTTTTTCACACCCACCGCCATGACACTTTTTCAAGTTTTTGAAGATAAAAAGTTTGCGCTTCGTAGGCAAGGTACATTTGGTGCTCATGATTTATGAATAATATATTTTTAATACTGTACTGATCATGATGTTGACTTTGTTATAACTTATATTTTTTGTTTTATTTGATGAAGGTTGATTGTGCTGATTTCTCAAGGTTTGTTAATGTGTATCAAAGTTCCTTGAAATGAAAATATTCCTTCAAACAAAGCGCGCATAAAGCAAAACCCAAAATATTCATGTTTATAATTATCAATTAACTAGAACGAAATATTTCCATAACATATTTATTCATCTTGCGTGTCATGGTGACTTTTCTAATGCATTGGAGATCAGAAATAGTCGTAGCTATAGTGAAAATATTGTAAATTTTGTATATATATGGAAGTCTAGTTTAATCTCATAGAACTATGTCTTTATAGATATAATTACTGGAAGAAAAGTCTAACCATGATACTTCATGGAAGATAGGCATGTAAATACATTTAATGTAATTATTTCCACTTTTATCTATCCGAAATGCTGTGTACACCTTATCTACTTTCCTCAACCACAAATATAATTATAATAAGTAAGGACTATTACTTTGCAATACATTTAAAATAAAGAAGTAGGTATAAAGTCCTTTCGATTTGTCTAAATCCTCATATTGATAGGATTGTAATTGCAACATCTTGGGTATTTCAAAGGTTTTATTTAGTCAACTTCATCATAGAGCTATTTATCATTTGGCTTGTTGGCGATAAATATATGGTTGTGTGTATTTGTTTAAAATTTTTTTTTACCTATTTTGATTTGTTCACATTATTGTCGTCAATTTTGAAATAAGAATTAAAGAAGATATAAAATCGCTTAAAACTAAGAAAAATAGCCTCTGGTTCTCTTATTTTAGTAATTTTTGCATTCCAAAGTGTAGGAGTATGGGGAAAGCAGTAAAACTTTGCGATTATTTATAAACATTTTCCAATACGTTTAGTCTCTCAGTACTTTGATTATATTTGTTGCCAAATTTCTCTTGATATTTGGATGAATGGCGTAAGCATGCGAAGACACTGGTACCCTCGGTTCTAAAAAAAAACACCTTTTTGACTGATTCGCATGGGCCTTGGAATCGGCGTGGTTGGAAAGATATTACGATGATTGTGAACACATTTCTATCCACTTGATTGCAGTATCAATGTATTGCAGGTACAAACATAGCCGAAAACGTAGCTAACAGGTAATAAATCTGTTTCTTGGCTTCTATAAAGATCAGAGAGTTAGACATTTTAGTAATAAAGACATATTTATTGGTTAGTTTACAATAGTTATGATACATGTGGTAGTGATAATAAAAGGCGATCATGTTCAATTGAGATGTGTTTTGATTATTTGTGAACTTGACAAGTCTGACAGGCTCGCTATAGTAGGATACTTCACATTGTGTAAATACGTACACATGCAGCAATGCGAACGCTTCTGCCAATTTTAGAATACATCGAGGTGACGACAATATGTTTGCATGGCATGTGACATTGTATCGTGTATAGGGCAGATTCAGCTTCTGTATCTACATGCTTCTGTAATGTAGTGAAGATAAATTTTGTGTCCGCATTACACATGTCACATTAAATTTCTGTAGGACAGGTTTTGTATCTATATGACACATGTCACTGTGTCGTTTTCTATGTCAGGTTTTATAGCTATATGACACATGTCACTGTACCGTTCTCTAGGTCAGTTTTTGTATCTGTATGACACATGTCACCGTAACCTTATCTAAGTAAGTTTTTGTATTTATATGACACATGTCACTGTGTCGCTTTCAAGGTCAGGATTTTGTATCTATATGACACATGTCACTGTACCGTTCTATAGGTCAGGATTTGTATCTATATGACACATGTCACTGTACTGTTCTCTAGGTCAGCTTTTGTATCTGTATGACACATGTCATTGAACTGTTCTCTGGGTCAGTTTTTGTAGCTATATGACACATATCACTGTGTCGTTTTCTAGGTCAGGATTTTGTATCTATATGACACATGTCACTGTACTGTTCTCTAGGTCAGCTTTTGTATCTGTATGACACATGTCACTGTACAGTTTTCTAGGTAAGTTTTTGTATCTATATGACACATGTCACTGTACCGTTATCTAGGTCAGTTTTGTAGCTTTATGACACATGTCACTGTACAGTTTTCTAAGTCAGTGTTTTTATCTATATAACTTTGTTATTTGAATTTGCTAATGAACAAGAACTCAAACGAGCCTCCAAGCAGGATGCATCATTTGTGCACAAATGCTTTAAGTACGTGAGTGGGTTTGCCATTTTAAATGAAATGATGTGGATATTGAACTTACACGAGAAGACGGTCGTCGTCTTTGAGCTCTCTATCTATGTATATGGTGTTGGGTTATATATAGATTGCATTACCCCAAAGTCGCAATGCGCAATAATTCTATCTGACTGCTGCAAATCTTCACTATATATGATAAATTGTTAAATTTTCTTTCTGATAAATATTCGT